>NW_024466123.1:0-14008 GCF_017591425.1 Ochotona curzoniae | reverse complement strand
GGGTGGGTCTCAGGACGGGGCGTCTCATGCCTGGATCCCGGACGGCCGCCATGGGCACATGGTGAGCCGTCCTCCCCGGGCCTGCTGGGTTTCGGGGGCCGCTTCCTTCGGGGTGAGTAGACCGAGGGGGGGAGGCCTCCGGGACTGGGCAGGTCCGGGGCCCACCCGCCGCCTTCATGGGGCGGTGAATGGGATTTGGGAGGGGCGCGACCTTGGGCCTGGGTTATTTAAACCTCCAGCTGCCTCCTGGCAGCTGGTGGGTCTCAGGACGGGGTGTCTCATGCCTGGATCCCGGACGGCCGCCATGGGCACATGGTGAGCCGTCCTCCCCGGGCCTGCTGGGTTTCGGGGGCCGCTTCCTTCGGGGTGAGTAGACCGAGGGGGGGAGGCCTCCGGGACTGGGCAGGTCCGGGGCCCACCCGCCGCCTTCATGGGGCGGTGAATGGGATTTGGGAGGGGCGCGACCTTGGGCCTGGGTTATTTAAACCTCCAGCTGCCTCCTGGCAGCTGGTGGGTCTCAGGACGGGGTGTCTCATGCCTGGATCCCGGACGGCCGCCATGGGCACATGGTGAGCCGTCCTCCCCGGGCCTGCTGGGTTTCGGGGGCCGCTTCCTTCGGGGTGAGTAGACCGAGGGGGGGAGGCCTCCGGGACTGGGCAGGTCCGGGGCCCACCCGCCGCCTTCATGGGGCGGTGAATGGGATTTGGGAGGGGCGCGACCTTGGGCCTGGGTTATTTAAACCTCCAGCTGCCTCCTGGCAGCTGGTGGGTCTCAGGACGGGGTGTCTCATGCCTGGATCCCGGACGGCCGCCATGGGCACATGGTGAGCCGTCCTCCCCGGGCCTGCTGGGTTTCGGGGGCCGCTTCCTTCGGGGTGAGTAGACCGAGGGGGGGAGGCCTCCGGGACTGGGCAGGTCCGGGGCCCACCCGCCGCCTTCATGGGGCGGTGAATGGGATTTGGGAGGGGCGCGACCTTGGGCCTGGGTTATTTAAACCACCAGCTGCCTCTGCCTCCTGGCAGCTGGTGGGTCTCAGGACGGGGTGTCTCATGCCTGGATCCCGGACGGCCGCCATGGGCACATGGTGAGCCGTCCTCCCCGGGCCTGCTGGGTTTCGGGGGCCGCTTCCTTCGGGGTGAGTAGACCGAGGGGGGGAGGCCTCCGGGACTGGGCAGGTCCGGGGCCCACCCGCCGCCTTCATGGGGCGGTGAATGGGATTTGGGAGGGGCGCGACCTTGGGCCTGGGTTATTTAAACCACCAGCTGCCTCTGCCTCCTGGCAGCTGGTGGGTCTCAGGACGGGGTGTCTCATGCCTGGATCCCGGACGGCCGCCATGGGCACATGGTGAGCCGTCCTCCCCGGGCCTGCTGGGTTTCGGGGGCCGCTTCCTTCGGGGTGAGTAGACCGAGGGGGGGAGGCCTCCGGGACTGGGCAGGTCCGGGGCCCACCCGCCGCCTTCATGGGGCGGTGAATGGGATTTGGGAGGGGCGCGACCTTGGGCCTGGGTTATTTAAACCTCCAGCTGCCTCCTGGCAGCTGGTGGGTCTCAGGACGGGGTGTCTCATGCCTGGATCCCGGACGGCCGCCATGGGCACATGGTGAGCCGTCCTCCCCGGGCCTGCTGGGTCTCGGGGGCCGCTTCCTTCGGGGTGAGTAGACCGAGGGGGGGAGGCCTCCGGGACTGGGCAGGTCCGGGGCCCACCCGCCGCCTTCATGGGGCGGTGAATGGGATTTGGGAGGGGCGCGACCTTGGGCCTGGGTTATTTAAACCTCCAGCTGCCTCCTGGCAGCTGGTGGGTCTCAGGACGGGGTGTCTCATGCCTGGATCCCGGACGGCCGCCATGGGCACATGGTGAGCCGTCCTCCCCGGGCCTGCTGGGTTTCGGGGGCCGCTTCCTTCGGGGTGAGTAGACCGAGGGGGGGAGGCCTCCGGGACTGGGCAGGTCCGGGGCCCACCCGCCGCCTTCATGGGGCGGTGAATGGGATTTGGGAGGGGCGCGACCTTGGGCCTGGGTTATTTAAACCTCCAGCTGCCTCCTGGCAGCTGGTGGGTCTCAGGACGGGGTGTCTCATGCCTGGATCCCGGACGGCCGCCATGGGCACATGGTGAGCCGTCCTCCCCGGGCCTGCTGGGTTTCGGGGGCCGCTTCCTTCGGGGTGAGTAGACCGAGGGGGGGAGGCCTCCGGGACTGGGCAGGTCCGGGGCCCACCCGCCGCCTTCATGGGGCGGTGAATGGGATTTGGGAGGGGCGCGACCTTGGGCCTGGGTTATTTAAACCTCCAGCTGCCTCCTGGCAGCTGGTGGGTCTCAGGACGGGGTGTCTCATGCCTGGATCCCGGACGGCCGCCATGGGCACATGGTGAGCCGTCCTCCCCGGGCCTGCTGGGTTTCGGGGGCCGCTTCCTTCGGGGTGAGTAGACCGAGGGGGGGAGGCCTCCGGGACTGGGCAGGTCCGGGGCCCACCCGCCGCCTTCATGGGGCGGTGAATGGGATTTGGGAGGGGCGCGACCTTGGGCCTGGGTTATTTAAACCTCCAGCTGCCTCCTGGCAGCTGGTGGGTCTCAGGACGGGGTGTCTCATGCCTGGATCCCGGACGGCCGCCATGGGCACATGGTGAGCCGTCCTCCCCGGGCCTGCTGGGTTTCGGGGGCCGCTTCCTTCGGGGTGAGTAGACCGAGGGGGGGAGGCCTCCGGGACTGGGCAGGTCCGGGGCCCACCCGCCGCCTTCATGGGGCGGTGAATGGGATTTGGGAGGGGCGCGACCTTGGGCCTGGGTTATTTAAACCACCAGCTGCCTCTGCCTCCTGGCAGCTGGTGGGTCTCAGGACGGGGTGTCTCATGCCTGGATCCCGGACGGCCGCCATGGGCACATGGTGAGCCGTCCTCCCCGGGCCTGCTGGGTTTCGGGGGCCGCTTCCTTCGGGGTGAGTAGACCGAGGGGGGGAGGCCTCCGGGACTGGGCAGGTCCGGGGCCCACCCGCCGCCTTCATGGGGCGGTGAATGGGATTTGGGAGGGGCGCGACCTTGGGCCTGGGTTATTTAAACCTCCAGCTGCCTCCTGGCAGCTGGTGGGTCTCAGGACGGGGTGTCTCATGCCTGGATCCCGGACGGCCGCCATGGGCACATGGTGAGCCGTCCTCCCCGGGCCTGCTGGGTTTCGGGGGCCGCTTCCTTCGGGGTGAGTAGACCGAGGGGGGGAGGCCTCCGGGACTGGGCAGGTCCGGGGCCCACCCGCCGCCTTCATGGGGCGGTGAATGGGATTTGGGAGGGGCGCGACCTTGGGCCTGGGTTATTTAAACCTCCAGCTGCCTCCTGGCAGCTGGTGGGTCTCAGGACGGGGTGTCTCATGCCTGGATCCCGGACGGCCGCCATGGGCACATGGTGAGCCGTCCTCCCCGGGCCTGCTGGGTTTCGGGGGCCGCTTCCTTCGGGGTGAGTAGACCGAGGGGGGGAGGCCTCCGGGACTGGGCAGGTCCGGGGCCCACCCGCCGCCTTCATGGGGCGGTGAATGGGATTTGGGAGGGGCGCGACCTTGGGCCTGGGTTATTTAAACCTCCAGCTGCCTCCTGGCAGCTGGTGGGTCTCAGGACGGGGTGTCTCATGCCTGGATCCCGGACGGCCGCCATGGGCACATGGTGAGCCGTCCTCCCCGGGCCTGCTGGGTTTCGGGGGCCGCTTCCTTCGGGGTGAGTAGACCGAGGGGGGGAGGCCTCCGGGACTGGGCAGGTCCGGGGCCCACCCGCCGCCTTCATGGGGCGGTGAATGGGATTTGGGAGGGGCGCGACCTTGGGCCTGGGTTATTTAAACCTCCAGCTGCCTCCTGGCAGCTGGTGGGTCTCAGGACGGGGTGTCTCATGCCTGGATCCCGGACGGCCGCCATGGGCACATGGTGAGCCGTCCTCCCCGGGCCTGCTGGGTTTCGGGGGCCGCTTCCTTCGGGGTGAGTAGACCGAGGGGGGGAGGCCTCCGGGACTGGGCAGGTCCGGGGCCCACCCGCCGCCTTCATGGGGCGGTGAATGGGATTTGGGAGGGGCGCGACCTTGGGCCTGGGTTATTTAAACCTCCAGCTGCCTCCTGGCAGCTGGTGGGTCTCAGGACGGGGTGTCTCATGCCTGGATCCCGGACGGCCGCCATGGGCACATGGTGAGCCGTCCTCCCCGGGCCTGCTGGGTTTCGGGGGCCGCTTCCTTCGGGGTGAGTAGACCGAGGGGGGGAGGCCTCCGGGACTGGGCAGGTCCGGGGCCCACCCGCCGCCTTCATGGGGCGGTGAATGGGATTTGGGAGGGGCGCGACCTTGGGCCTGGGTTATTTAAACCTCCAGCTGCCTCCTGGCAGCTGGTGGGTCTCAGGACGGGGTGTCTCATGCCTGGATCCCGGACGGCCGCCATGGGCACATGGTGAGCCGTCCTCCCCGGGCCTGCTGGGTTTCGGGGGCCGCTTCCTTCGGGGTGAGTAGACCGAGGGGGGGAGGCCTCCGGGACTGGGCAGGTCCGGGGCCCACCCGCCGCCTTCATGGGGCGGTGAATGGGATTTGGGAGGGGCGCGACCTTGGGCCTGGGTTATTTAAACCTCCAGCTGCCTCCTGGCAGCTGGTGGGTCTCAGGACGGGGTGTCTCATGCCTGGATCCCGGACGGCCGCCATGGGCACATGGTGAGCCGTCCTCCCCGGGCCTGCTGGGTTTCGGGGGCCGCTTCCTTCGGGGTGAGTAGACCGAGGGGGGGAGGCCTCCGGGACTGGGCAGGTCCGGGGCCCACCCGCCGCCTTCATGGGGCGGTGAATGGGATTTGGGAGGGGCGCGACCTTGGGCCTGGGTTATTTAAACCTCCAGCTGCCTCCTGGCAGCTGGTGGGTCTCAGGACGGGGTGTCTCATGCCTGGATCCCGGACGGCCGCCATGGGCACATGGTGAGCCGTCCTCCCCGGGCCTGCTGGGTTTCGGGGGCCGCTTCCTTCGGGGTGAGTAGACCGAGGGGGGGAGGCCTCCGGGACTGGGCAGGTCCGGGGCCCACCCGCCGCCTTCATGGGGCGGTGAATGGGATTTGGGAGGGGCGCGACCTTGGGCCTGGGTTATTTAAACCTCCAGCTGCCTCCTGGCAGCTGGTGGGTCTCAGGACGGGGTGTCTCATGCCTGGATCCCGGACGGCCGCCATGGGCACATGGTGAGCCGTCCTCCCCGGGCCTGCTGGGTTTCGGGGGCCGCTTCCTTCGGGGTGAGTAGACCGAGGGGGGGAGGCCTCCGGGACTGGGCAGGTCCGGGGCCCACCCGCCGCCTTCATGGGGCGGTGAATGGGATTTGGGAGGGGCGCGACCTTGGGCCTGGGTTATTTAAACCACCAGCTGCCTCTGCCTCCTGGCAGCTGGTGGGTCTCAGGACGGGGTGTCTCATGCCTGGATCCCGGACGGCCGCCATGGGCACATGGTGAGCCGTCCTCCCCGGGCCTGCTGGGTTTCGGGGGCCGCTTCCTTCGGGGTGAGTAGACCGAGGGGGGGAGGCCTCCGGGACTGGGCAGGTCCGGGGCCCACCCGCCGCCTTCATGGGGCGGTGAATGGGATTTGGGAGGGGCGCGACCTTGGGCCTGGGTTATTTAAACCACCAGCTGCCTCTGCCCTGGCAGCTGGTGGGTCTCAGGACGGGGTGTCTCATGCCTGGATCCCGGACGGCCGCCATGGGCACATGGTGAGCCGTCCTCCCCGGGCCTGCTGGGTTTCGGGGGCCGCTTCCTTCGGGGTGAGTAGACCGAGGGGGGGAGGCCTCCGGGACTGGGCAGGTCCGGGGCCCACCCGCCGCCTTCATGGGGCGGTGAATGGGATTTGGGAGGGGCGCGACCTTGGGCCTGGGTTATTTAAACCTCCAGCTGCCTCCTGGCAGCTGGTGGGTCTCAGGACGGGGTGTCTCATGCCTGGATCCCGGACGGCCGCCATGGGCACATGGTGAGCCGTCCTCCCCGGGCCTGCTGGGTTTCGGGGGCCGCTTCCTTCGGGGTGAGTAGACCGAGGGGGGGAGGCCTCCGGGACTGGGCAGGTCCGGGGCCCACCCGCCGCCTTCATGGGGCGGTGAATGGGATTTGGGAGGGGCGCGACCTTGGGCCTGGGTTATTTAAACCTCCAGCTGCCTCCTGGCAGCTGGTGGGTCTCAGGACGGGGTGTCTCATGCCTGGATCCCGGACGGCCGCCATGGGCACATGGTGAGCCGTCCTCCCCGGGCCTGCTGGGTTTCGGGGGCCGCTTCCTTCGGGGTGAGTAGACCGAGGGGGGGAGGCCTCCGGGACTGGGCAGGTCCGGGGCCCACCCGCCGCCTTCATGGGGCGGTGAATGGGATTTGGGAGGGGCGCGACCTTGGGCCTGGGTTATTTAAACCTCCAGCTGCCTCCTGGCAGCTGGTGGGTCTCAGGACGGGGTGTCTCATGCCTGGATCCCGGACGGCCGCCATGGGCACATGGTGAGCCGTCCTCCCCGGGCCTGCTGGGTTTCGGGGGCCGCTTCCTTCGGGGTGAGTAGACCGAGGGGGGGAGGCCTCCGGGACTGGGCAGGTCCGGGGCCCACCCGCCGCCTTCATGGGGCGGTGAATGGGATTTGGGAGGGGCGCGACCTTGGGCCTGGGTTATTTAAACCTCCAGCTGCCTCCTGGCAGCTGGTGGGTCTCAGGACGGGGTGTCTCATGCCTGGATCCCGGACGGCCGCCATGGGCACATGGTGAGCCGTCCTCCCCGGGCCTGCTGGGTTTCGGGGGCCGCTTCCTTCGGGGTGAGTAGACCGAGGGGGGGAGGCCTCCGGGACTGGGCAGGTCCGGGGCCCACCCGCCGCCTTCATGGGGCGGTGAATGGGATTTGGGAGGGGCGCGACCTTGGGCCTGGGTTATTTAAACCTCCAGCTGCCTCCTGGCAGCTGGTGGGTCTCAGGACGGGGTGTCTCATGCCTGGATCCCGGACGGCCGCCATGGGCACATGGTGAGCCGTCCTCCCCGGGCCTGCTGGGTTTCGGGGGCCGCTTCCTTCGGGGTGAGTAGACCGAGGGGGGGAGGCCTCCGGGACTGGGCAGGTCCGGGGCCCACCCGCCGCCTTCATGGGGCGGTGAATGGGATTTGGGAGGGGCGCGACCTTGGGCCTGGGTTATTTAAACCTCCAGCTGCCTCCTGGCAGCTGGTGGGTCTCAGGACGGGGTGTCTCATGCCTGGATCCCGGACGGCCGCCATGGGCACATGGTGAGCCGTCCTCCCCGGGCCTGCTGGGTTTCGGGGGCCGCTTCCTTCGGGGTGAGTAGACCGAGGGGGGGAGGCCTCCGGGACTGGGCAGGTCCGGGGCCCACCCGCCGCCTTCATGGGGCGGTGAATGGGATTTGGGAGGGGCGCGACCTTGGGCCTGGGTTATTTAAACCTCCAGCTGCCTCCTGGCAGCTGGTGGGTCTCAGGACGGGGTGTCTCATGCCTGGATCCCGGACGGCCGCCATGGGCACATGGTGAGCCGTCCTCCCCGGGCCTGCTGGGTTTCGGGGGCCGCTTCCTTCGGGGTGAGTAGACCGAGGGGGGGAGGCCTCCGGGACTGGGCAGGTCCGGGGCCCACCCGCCGCCTTCATGGGGCGGTGAATGGGATTTGGGAGGGGCGCGACCTTGGGCCTGGGTTATTTAAACCTCCAGCTGCCTCCTGGCAGCTGGTGGGTCTCAGGACGGGGTGTCTCATGCCTGGATCCCGGACGGCCGCCATGGGCACATGGTGAGCCGTCCTCCCCGGGCCTGCTGGGTTTCGGGGGCCGCTTCCTTCGGGGTGAGTAGACCGAGGGGGGGAGGCCTCCGGGACTGGGCAGGTCCGGGGCCCACCCGCCGCCTTCATGGGGCGGTGAATGGGATTTGGGAGGGGCGCGACCTTGGGCCTGGGTTATTTAAACCTCCAGCTGCCTCCTGGCAGCTGGTGGGTCTCAGGACGGGGTGTCTCATGCCTGGATCCCGGACGGCCGCCATGGGCACATGGTGAGCCGTCCTCCCCGGGCCTGCTGGGTTTCGGGGGCCGCTTCCTTCGGGGTGAGTAGACCGAGGGGGGGAGGCCTCCGGGACTGGGCAGGTCCGGGGCCCACCCGCCGCCTTCATGGGGCGGTGAATGGGATTTGGGAGGGGCGCGACCTTGGGCCTGGGTTATTTAAACCTCCAGCTGCCTCCTGGCAGCTGGTGGGTCTCAGGACGGGGTGTCTCATGCCTGGATCCCGGACGGCCGCCATGGGCACATGGTGAGCCGTCCTCCCCGGGCCTGCTGGGTTTCGGGGGCCGCTTCCTTCGGGGTGAGTAGACCGAGGGGGGGAGGCCTCCGGGACTGGGCAGGTCCGGGGCCCACCCGCCGCCTTCATGGGGCGGTGAATGGGATTTGGGAGGGGCGCGACCTTGGGCCTGGGTTATTTAAACCTCCAGCTGCCTCCTGGCAGCTGGTGGGTCTCAGGACGGGGTGTCTCATGCCTGGATCCCGGACGGCCGCCATGGGCACATGGTGAGCCGTCCTCCCCGGGCCTGCTGGGTTTCGGGGGCCGCTTCCTTCGGGGTGAGTAGACCGAGGGGGGGAGGCCTCCGGGACTGGGCAGGTCCGGGGCCCACCCGCCGCCTTCATGGGGCGGTGAATGGGATTTGGGAGGGGCGCGACCTTGGGCCTGGGTTATTTAAACCTCCAGCTGCCTCCTGGCAGCTGGTGGGTCTCAGGACGGGGTGTCTCATGCCTGGATCCCGGACGGCCGCCATGGGCACATGGTGAGCCGTCCTCCCCGGGCCTGCTGGGTTTCGGGGGCCGCTTCCTTCGGGGTGAGTAGACCGAGGGGGGGAGGCCTCCGGGACTGGGCAGGTCCGGGGCCCACCCGCCGCCTTCATGGGGCGGTGAATGGGATTTGGGAGGGGCGCGACCTTGGGCCTGGGTTATTTAAACCTCCAGCTGCCTCCTGGCAGCTGGTGGGTCTCAGGACGGGGTGTCTCATGCCTGGATTCCGGACGGCCGCCATGGGCACATGGTGAGCCGCCCTCCCCGGGCGGCCAGTGCGCCATTGGTGCCAGGCTCCGCCTGCTGGCCGCCCGGCTGGGGAGCTCTGGGGATTTGGTTCTTTGAGTTGCTGCTTAATTAGCCCCAGGTTGAACCCATTGTGCTTCTTGGACCTGAAACAGGCAGTAACTCTTCCTTGGCAAAACTTGTAATCACTAATAATTCTGAGCACCAAATACCAGTCATGCAGAAGCTATGGCTTGGGGCTTGCCCTGCACAAGTAGCTCCAACAGTTGGCCAATGTGTCAACTGGTAATGGAACAGAGTAGATTAGGCACGACTGAGCAAACCTTAGCCCACAAGTAAAACTAGAAACCAGGAGGGAGCAGAGGTCATGCCGAGCTAGGCTCTTGTACCTGCTGGTCTGCAGGAGCCTGGGACGCTAAACCACAGTGTCTAAGGCAGCGTTCTTGACAGGGGAGGGGTTGTGCCAAGCTGAGTCAGAGCATCCATTGGCATGCGAGTGATCTATGCCTGGGAACGGACCCGGTTGGGGAGCAAAGGGGACAACCCTAGCTGGGCTGAGGTTCCCACCAAGAGGCGCGTGGCCTGGAAGGGGGCTGCGTTCTGATCTGGAAACAGTTGTAGTCTCCCTTGGCACAAGTGTGGACTGGGATTGGATGCACCGAACTGGGCCGGACCCCGACCCCCCCTGGTGTTCTGGAGGACCAGGGCAGATGTGGGATGGACTAGGCAGGGTCTCAAACCCCTACTGAGCCATGTGTGAGCCATACGTGGGTATGGACAAACCATGGCTGGGCTGGAACATCCAACAGCAAGAACCAGATTGGGTTGAAGGCCAGTCAGGAAAAGCCACAGTTCCTGCTATGACAGGAGGTGGACTGAGTAGGGTTGGCTCATGGACCCACTGGTAAGCGTGAAACCTGGCATTGGGAGAGGTTCTGATGGAGGAGCCTGGGCAACTCCTCTGGCAGGACACAGACCTAGCAGGTAAACGCAAGAAACATGATAGGAAACAGCCCAGAAAAGGCCATGGAAACCTACCCACTGGCATACAGTTGGCAGACGTGGGGGCAAGACCAGGCTGAATCTGTCCACATCATCCACTGGCAAACCCAGGCACCAGTGTGGGTCGACCCAGGGTCGGTCGCAACAAAGACTAGTGCACATTATGGAATGCCGAGGTGAGGTTGCCTGTACCAGAAGGGACCGCAGCGCCCAACCAGCCTGAGAACAAGCAAGGAAGTAGGCAGAGCCGGCCAGGGGAATAAGGGAGGGTTCCTTTGCTGGACAGCTACTTCCGCAGGAGAGCATGGGCTGGGATGGGGGCAGACCAGACTAGGCAGAGCTACCACACCTGTGCGCCTCATGTGGACTAGATCAGGGAAAAGCCAGGCTGGGCGGATTATTCCTACTGGTGCAAACAAAATTAAAGTGGGCGAGGTTTAGTTGGGCAGCATCAACTGGAATCTGGGAGTGGGAGAGGCCTGGGAGGGAAATAGTGGGCTCATCCCTCTTGGGTTACCACTTCCACGGGAGGACATAAAACTAAGACAGCGGCTGGGGTGGAATGGGGTGTGGGACAGACTGGATTACTGCTACACTTACTGGCAAACTAGGGTAGGGGGTGGGCCTGGTTGGGGTTATTGTGGGTCGCTCCAACCTAGGCTACAGCTCCCGCTGGTTTATGTGAGGGCCAAGTATGTGCTGGGCAGAACCAGTCTGGACTGCAACACCCATTGGCTCCAGTGGAAGACGGGAGTGAAAACAGAACCAACCCAGGAATTGCAACCACCAGCTGATTGGAGCGATGGACGGTGCCAGGCCCTGTACTTGTTAGCACATACAAGAAGTTTCTTTGGAGATCTTCCTAATCTAAATGCTGGACTCAGAACCATAACAAAGAAAAGAGAGAAGACAGAACGGGTCAACCAACCATCTAAGCTATGATGGACTATGTCAATCAGTGGATTTTTCAAAGACCTCATAGTGCTTGGAGCGGCAAGACTGACAGCGATTCATAACTGTTGCAATATCAAAACCACTTGAGCAAGAACCTCAGAGCATGCCCTACACCCGGGTCTTGGGGAGGGTGGGAAATTGGGTGGGCCTTCTCCCTTAATACCCCCCTTTTAAACATGAAGGTAACAATATGGAAAACATATTAGTATTATCCACTTTCCTGTAGCCCTTGAACCTTCTTACCCTAATTAACTATGTAAAGAATGTCAAAATAAAATTTATTAATAAAAAAAAAAAAAAAAAAAAAAAGAACCAGCTTCTTATTGTGCACCCCCCCCCCCCCCGCCACGAGGCAGGAGGTGACGGTTCAAGTACATGGGTCCTTGCCATCCCTGTGGGAGATCCGATGGAGTCTTTGGCTTGGCGGACCTTAGCTGTTGTGAGCATTTGGGGAGTGAACCAACAGACAGAAGATCTCTCCATGTCTCTGTTTTACATCATTAAAATTCAAATAAATAGAATTTTTTTTTATTAATAAAATTAATTTTGACATTCTTCACATACTTAATTAGAGTAAGAAGGTTCAAGGGCTACAGGAAAGTGGATAATACTAGTATGTTTTCCATATTGTTATCTTCATGTTAAAAAAGGGGGGTATTAAGGGAGAAGGCCCACCCAATTTCCCACCCTCCCCAAGTCCCGGGTGTAGGGCATGCTCTGAGGTTCTTCCTCGAGTGGTTTTGATATTGCAACAGTTATGAATCGCTGTCAATCTTGCCACTCCAAGCACTATGAGGTCTTTGAAAAATCCACTGATTCACATAGTCCATCATAGCTGAGATGGTTGGTTGACCTGTTCTGTCTTCTCTCTTTTCTTCGTTAGGGTTCTGAGTCCAGCATTTAGATTAGGAAGATCTCCAAAGAAACTTCTTGTATGTGCTAACAAGTACAGGGCCAGGCACCGTCCATCGCTCCAATCAGCTGGTGGTTGTAATTGCTGGGTTGGTTCTGTTTTCACTCCCGACTTCCACTGGAACCAATGGGTGTTGCGGTCCAGCCTGGTTCTGCCCCGCACATATTTGGCCCTCACCTAAACCAGTGGGAGCTGCAGCCTAGTTGGAGCGACCCACAATAACCCCCACCAGGACCGCCCCTACCCTGGTTTGCCAGTAAGTGTAGCAGTAATCCAGTCTGTCCCACACCCCATTCCACCCCAGCCACTGTTTAGTTTTATGTCCTCCCGTGGAAGTGGTAACCCAAGAGGGATGAGCCCACTATTACCCTCCCAGGCCTCTCCCACTCCCAGATTCCAGTTACTGCTGCCCAACTAAACCTCGCCCACTTTAATTCTGTTTGCACCAGTAGGAATAATCAGCCCAGCTCGGCTTTTCCCTGATCTAGTCCACATGAGGCGCACAGGTGTGGTAGCTCTGCCTAGTCTGGTCTGCCCCCATCCCAGCCCATGCTCTCCTGCGGAAGTAGCTATCCTGCAAAGGAACCCTCCCTTATTCCCCTGGCCGGCTCTGCCTACTTCCTTTCTTGTTCTCAGGCTGGTTGGACGCTGCGGTCCCCTCTGGTACAGGCAACCTCACCTCGGCATTCCATATTGTGCACTAGTCTTTGTTGCGACCGACCCTGGGTCAACCCACACTGGTGCCTGGATTTGCCAGTGGATGACGTGGACAGATTCAGCCTGGTCTTGCCCCCACGTCTGCCAAGTGTATGCCAGTGGGTAGGTTTCCATGGCCTTTTCTGGGCTGTTTCCTATCATGTTTCTTGCGCTGACCCGTCGGGTCTGTGTCCTGCCAGAGGAGTTGCCCAGGCTCCTCCATCAGAACCTCTCCCAATGCCAGGTTACACGCTTACCAGTGGGTCCATGAGCCAACCCTACTCAGTCCACCTCCTGTCATAGCAGGAACTGTGGCTTTTCCTGACTGGCCTTCCACCCAATCTGGTTCTTGCTGTTGGATGTTCCGGCCCAGCCATGGTTTGTCCATACCTACGTATGGCTCACACATGGCTCAGTAGGGGTTTGAGACCTTGCCTAGTCTATCACACATCTGCCCTGGTCCTCCAGAACACCAGGGGGAGTCGGGGTCCAGCCCGGTTCGGTGCATCCAATCCCAGTCCACACTTGTGCCAAGGGAGACTACAACTGTATCCAGATCAGAACGCAGCCCCCCTTCCAGGCCATGCACCTCTTTGTGGGAACCTCAGCCCAGCTAGGGTTGTCCCCTTTGCTCCCCAACCGAGTCTGTTCCCAGCCATAGATCACTCGCATGCCAGTGGTTGCTCTGACTCAGCTTGGCACAGCTCCTCACCTGTCCCGACCTCTGCCTTAGACACTGTGGCTTCGTGTCCCTGGCTCCTGCAGACCAGTAGGTACAAGAGCCTAGCCTGGCATGACCTTTGCTCCCTCCTGGTTTCTAGTTTTACTTGTGGGCTAAGGTTTGCTCATTCGTACCAGATCTGCTCTGTTCCCTACCAGTTGACACATTAGCCAGCCGTTGGAGCTACTTTTGCAGGACAAGCCCCAAGCCCAGGCTTCTGCATGGACTGGTATTTGGTGCCCAGCATTATTAGTGATTACAACTTTTACAAGGAAAGAGTTACTGCCTGTTTGAGGTCCGAGAATCACAATGGGTTCAACCTGGAGCTAATTAAGCAGCGAATCAAAGAACCAAATCCCCAGAGCTCCCCAGCCGGGCGGCCAGCAGGCGGAGCCTGGCACCAATGGCGCACTGGGGAGGACGGCTCACCATGTGCCCATGGCGGCCGTCCGGAATCCAGGCATGAGACGCCCCGTCCTGAGACCCGCCAGCCGCCGGGAGGCTGCTGGAGGTTTAAAATTCCCAGGCCCAAGGTCGCGCCCCTCCCAAATCCCCTTCACCGCCCAATGAGGTCGGTGGCTGGGTGCCGGACCTGCCGGGTCCCAGAGGCCCCCCCCCCTCGGTCTACTCACCCCAAAGGAAGCAGCCTCTGGAACCCAGCAGGCCCGGGGAGGACGGCTCGCCATGTGCCCATGGCGGCCGTCCGGAATCCAGGCATGAGACGCCCCGTCCTGAGACCCCAAATAA
>NW_024466122.1:0-16169 GCF_017591425.1 Ochotona curzoniae | reverse complement strand
CAGAGTGCAGAGAAGCACCATATTCTGAGAAACTCACCTGTGCACAGAAACCCGCCTTCCTCCCACCCCTAACACCATGACCGGCTCCTGCTGCTCCCCTTGCTGCCCACCCCCCTGCTACAGCACCACCTGCTGCAGGACCACCTGCTGGAAACCAGCCTGTGTGTCCTGCTCCTGCAGCGCCCCCTGCTGCCAGCCCAGCTGCTGCCAGTCCAGCTGCTGCCGCCCCACCTGCTGCCAAACCACCTGCTGCAGGACCAGCTTCCAGCCCTCCTGTGCCACCAGCTACCACTGCACACCCCGCTGCCAGCCCAGCTGCTGTGTGGCCAGCTGCTGCCAGCCCTGCTGCCAGTCCAGCTGCTGCAGGCCCAGCTGCTGCAGGCCCAGCTGCTGCAGCTCCCCCTGCGGACAGGCCGGCACCTGCACCCCTGTCTACTGCACCAGGACCTGCTACCACCCCACCTGCATCTGCCTGCCCAGCTGCTGCCCGCCTACCCGCCGCCTGGCCTGCTGTGAGCCCAGCTGCTGCCAGCCCTCCTGCTATGTGTCCAGCTGCTGCCAGCCCTCCTGCTGCTGAGACTACCACCTATCACAGCCCAGCTCTCTGAGAAACAACCCTGTGCCTGCACTCAGAATTGCTCTCCTGCCTTTCCTCTCATACAGCTCTTTCTCGGCTGTCTTCTTATAAGGACTCTTGCACATCAGTTTGATGGTGTGCAGCCTCTTGCACCTGTTCTCCTTTTCTTTATGTGCTGATCACTTCTCCACGTCCTAGCCTGCTTTTGCAGCTCTTCACTTGAAGTGAAGAAGATGTAGAAATACAAGCCTCATCCTTTTTCTCCGAGCCATCTAAACCCTAAGCAAGAAACCAAAACTCGATGGATTTTACTTAACTTTCCTCAATGTTACAAAATAAGCATTGTCTCAGGTTATCACAACCTGTGGCATGTTCTTTCCCCTTGTATTCTTACTATATGTTGTCTTCCTGCTGACAGGGATTGCCCCCTGTTTTTTTCTAATAAACTTGAGCATAATGACTTGAATTCTGTTGCTGTTTCTTAGCATTTATTTCATAAGGTCTTCCTTTATTCTTCCTCTCCCTTACACACCCCTCCCTCACCTCAAGATTGCCTCAAAAGATGGCCACAGCCAAGAGCATCTTTGACAATTTATGTTTGAGACAAAAAAAAGTGGCATGCATAATGTCAGCTGGCATGGCACTTCACTCTTCATGTTTTACCTCCAAGGCCCTTTCCATCTTACCCCACATGATCAACACTGAGCCCCGTGGAGAGGTGTGTGCTTTGCCGGCTTCAGGTTCTCTCGCACGAGACACCTGCGGGATACCTTTGTGTGTACAAGCAGCGGAAGGTGAGGAACAGGGAAACACGGAGGAGCTGTACATCAGCAGCATCCATGATGGGTGTGAGTGTGACATGAAAGAGGATATGTGAGTATCCTGAAGGAGTAGACACAAAAGAGCACACGCAGCACATGGAGTCGTTCAGACTCTTGCTGCCTTTAAGAGAGCAGGGTGTCAGGAGCAGTGTGTTGCCTGATCAGGTGGGAGAAACGTCATCCTCTTGTTCTCTGAAGAGGTATGCCAGAAGACCCTACCTCTGATCACTAACACTTGTGCTTCTTGGCAGGGGATCACTCGGGTTTTTGGTCATTATTCATTGGATGCTACATACATAGCAAGTGCCATGTGTTGCAGGCAGCATTTCATTCTCTAACAGTCTTTGGAATAATATCTTCCTGTACTCATTTTAGAGCACGATGCGGCACTCTCCAGGATTTCATAGAGTATGCATCAACTTGACTGGCTTGCACAATGTGTAAACAGCTTGGCCGACTTCTCAGAACCAATCACTTTCTACCACGAGACACCAGTAAAGGTGCAAGCGGCTACTGTGGCACAAAAGTCGTTCTTTCTATAAAAGGATTGAGCATGATTTTCATCTTTCTCTCATTGATTGGAAGACAGGGAGAGTACTAGGAGTTTACACTCTGTAGATTCAAAAGCCCTATGCCGTCAACAGCTGGGCAGTGTTGAATCACTGTGGCAGTCACTGTGTTTACACAGGGCAGGAAGTCATCTTCTAGTAATCTTCTGAATTACTAGTCTGTATTTGATTTTCAGAGAAAGAATATTGAAAAGTAATATACACTCAGAGGAGAAGACGATAAAATACATTTGATCTTATGCTGCAATTTTGAAGAGAAGGAAATATAGAGCCACCAGCCAGACAAACACCAAATATACACTGCAATCAAAACCAGCTTGAATAAAACAGAGGGATGCCAAAAAAAAAATCATGAAAAAAAAAAAAGACAACTGCAGAGCAGAATAGGATGTTAAGCAATTTGCCCATGAATTCCTACTGTTCAGTAGGAGAACATGGAGGTGAATTTTTAATAGGTACACATTTCCTGGTCACAGATACATACAAGCAAGAACTAACTGATAGATCTTAGGAGTAGAGACACTGGCCTGGGTGCAGGACACTGCAGACCATCAGTGCATTCTGTTAGAGTAGTATGCAGGTAGCTATGAAGCAATTAGGAAATGATTCAGAAGAGGGTTGTAATGAGAGAGAACAGTTGATTGACAAGTCAAGGAAAAGAGACTTGGATGACAAGTAACCCTGCTCAACTTCATGATAGCCAGACTTGGCATGCTGTGTGCAGGGGCAGAAGTGTCCTCTGCAGGGGGAGGGCACGTGCCCAAGGTCAGAGAAAGACAATGTGACTTCCTGTGAATCAGCAAAGGAAAACACGATCCATGATAATGGACACCAGACACAAATGCCCCTTTCTTTACGGTCACAACAGAGCCAACACCATGAGCAAAATGCATAGAAGGCTTAAAGCAGATGATAGTTAATGTCAAGATGATCTTTCCTGTGGCTCAATAGACCAGGATACTCTGAGGCTATGAATTCAGACTTCAGAATAACTGGACAATCATCTGGCAAGTTATCAGACAAAAGATTCACAAGTTGAGGTGAGCGATCTTCCTTATTAACTTTGAAGGCTGCCACTGTTGAGAGTGCATTTACCATGAGTCACTCATTTCTGCATTTTTTATCAGAACTGGTTCTATGAAAAGTAAACAAGAAGATAAAATATACCGAGGCAAAATTTTCAAGAAAAATTAGGGTGGGTAGAATCTGTAATGGATTTCACATAGGAAATATGCAATAACTGTAAAGTTTCAAATACTTTGAAGCACAGTAGGCCATCATGAAAAGTCTATACCTGCTGAGTCCTTAATTTAGTGGAAGGTAGAGCCTTTGATTAAAAAGCAAATTGAAACAATGTTAGTATAAATATTAAAAGAAAAATAAGAGGAAGGAAGAGCATAGTGGAAATTTCATTTTACTCCCAAAACTGTGCACATGAAATACATGAACTCTGTTGCTCTAATATAATTTCTAAAATTTGAAAAGTAATAAACAACAAATCAAAACAATGGACATCTTATTGATGGATAACATAGTGAGGTTTGCTTTTAGAATCCTAAATCAATGACACTAAATATTTTAAATGCATAAAAATACATAATTGATATTCACCAAATTTAACAAAACTCATTGGAGAAGAAGAAAATCTTGAAATTTTAGATGAACTCAAAAAATATAGTCAATGTCTTAAGCTCTGTGAAACTAAGAGAAGATACACCAAGAAAAAGCTTGGGTAGAAGACTTAGAATAGACACTTGCAGAAGGAAAAGTGGCCCCAAAAATGCCTAGTATGCATTAATCATCAACATAGGGCAAACATGAAGCATGACTCCATGGAATATGAAAGGCTCATGACAAAACTAGAGTCAGCAGGAGACACCACTTAGTGTGACAAACTGAAACACTGCTGTGTGCTTTTAGCCATACACTTAACTATGCTTTTCTCCTTACATCTGTATCTATATTCCCATATCCCCTACATCTATACACAGAGAAGGAAAACAAATTAGGGCTGACAATTTCCCCCATTAACTAAAACACCTACACTGACAGGTGCGGAGATAAGTGGAGTGCAGTCATCATAACTATCTCCTACTTCCCGTGAACATACAATCTGGGATGCTCACAGGGGACCACCACGCCACTCTGACAGACACGGACAAGAATGTGGAGCCGCTTCCTGAGTCCCTCTCCTCTTACATGGATCAAGATCTGCATGTAAAATTTTATGCCAGCTAACTTACACTCTAGTATCTATTTTAAAAAATAATTTGGATCTATTTAGCATGTGCATGACCACACACAGACACAGAGAGACAGAGATCTGCCATCTGCTCCCAAATGGCTGCAACAGCCAAGGATGCCCCAGAGCCAAACCCAAGAACTCATTCCCAAGTTGATACCAGCAACCCAATTATTTCTGCATCAGCAGAAACCTGGAGTCAGGAGTCCGTGGCAGCCATGAAACACAGGTACTGCAATGAGACGCACAAGTGACCCAGCTATTGCACCAGACACCCCTAAACCAAATACACATGACTTACCTGGAAATGTAAGAGTAGGTGGTCACAGAGAGAGACACCTGCCTTGAATCAGGTAATTCTTGGGAATCAGACTTGAACACAAGCAGAGTTTCAATTCATCAGAACAGATTCTTCAGAATCCTAACCCTCAAGGCAGTGCCCAATCTAAGCACCACTACGTGGAAAGCTGCAGGAGGAACAGCTCTCCCACCCATCCCAGAGCTCTGGGAACTGTCACAGGACCAGAGGCTGTCACATGAGGGGAAATTATGCTAATGAGGAGCTTTAACTTTCTCATTCCTGGGCATGACCTGAAACGGGATCCCCAACTAGGAAATAGACTAGGCCACTAATTTTAAGAAACTTCCAAACACCTGTTGAAAAATCTGATGCATCCTGATGGTACGTCAGTGTTTACAAAAACCACAGCAGAATACAAGGAAAACCTCTGCTTATTGGCCCAAAGGTTGAAGCTCCAGGGTATAAAAGACCCAGAGTGGAGAGAAGCACCATATTCTGAGAAAACCACCTGTGCACAGAAACCTACCTTCCTCCCACCCCTGACACCATGACCGGCTCCTGCTGCTCCCCTTGCTGCCCACCCCCCTGCTACAGCACCACCTGCTGCAGGACCACCTGCTGGAAACCAGCCTGTGTGTCCTGCTCCTGCAGCGCCCCCTGCTGCCAGCCCAGCTGCTGCCAGCCCAGCTGCTGCCGCCCCACCTGCTGCCAAACCACCTGCTGCAGGACCAGCTTCCAGCCCTCCTGTGCCACCAGCTACCACTGCACACCCCGCTGCCAGCCCAGCTGCTGTGTGGCCAGCTGCTGCCAGCCCTGCTGCCAGTCCAGCTGCTGCAGGCCCAGCTGCTGCAGCTCCCCCTGCGGACAGGCCGGCACCTGCACCCCTGTCTACTGCACCAGGACCTGCTACCACCCCACCTGCATCTGCCTGCCCAGCTGCTGCCCGCCTACCCGCCGCCTGGCCTGCTGTGAGCCCAGCTGCTGCCAGCCCTCCTGCTATGTGTCCAGCTGCTGCCAGCCCTCCTGCTGCTGCTGAGCAGCAATCCAAACAGACATGGTCTTCCAATAACACTAACCTTATTAGTCATTAGTCATTAGTCATTTAGGGAGCTATTTCACGCCTTAGTGATTGCATAGTGGATAAATCCTTGCCTTGCATCTGTGGAGCTCCATATGGGTGCAGGTGTGTCCCACTTGCTCCACTTCCCATGTAGCTTCCTGATTGTGGCCTGAGTTAGCAGTAAACGATGGCCCCAAACTTGGGACCCTGCACCCAGATGGGTCCCAGACTAAGTTCCTTGCTCCCCGTTTCAGATCAGCTCAGCTCCCCATATTGCAGCCATGTGGGGAGTGAACCATGAGGCCAAATCTCTTTTTCTCTGTTTCTCCTTCTCTCTGTACATCTGCCTTTCCAATAAAATTATTATAATGATAAAGTTAATTGTACAAAAAAGAAGTAAATTATCTTTCTCTTCTATGCTGACTACCAAAATGCTCTCCCCAATGCTACTGTTACTGCTCTCTCTGACTCTGTGAGTCAGTGGTTGCATGCTAAATACTTCTTCCTGATTGCCTCCTCCTAACGCCATCTTCAAAAATGCTCAATTTTGAGTTTCAGTCCTCCCTTTGACCTTTAATTTCCTCACTCATTTCCCCTAGACACGTTTCTCACAGGTTTGTATAGCTCATGAAAAATTGTCACAATTGTGCTTTTCCTTTCAATGTACCTCCATGTCTTATATGCTGCCCTCCTTCCATCATCACTTGGTGTGATCTTCTAAGTAAAAGCATTATTACCTGTGTATTTCTTAATAAATTCTAAACCATCATTCATCAGAGATTGTGTTTTGGTTTGATCGTACAATATTTCCTGACTCAGAAACTTGAATACATAATGTGAACATATTCATAAATGCATTATCCTTTCAGGACTCCATAACAGCCCACCAGGATTTTTTGCTTCCATTTAGTTTTCAGACAAACTAAATGGAAATGAATCGATGTCAGCAATCAGAGGAGAATGGGTGTAATTTATTTTATTTTATTTTAATACTTGTTATTTAGTCACTTAAGAGGGGGGAGGGGAGTGTGGCAAGAAGAGAAATCTTTCATCAACTATCTACTATTTCATTTCCCAAGTGACCAGAAGAGGTAGAGCTAGGTCATTCCAAACCTGGGAGCCAGAAACTCCAGCTGAGTCTCCCACACAGGTGTCAGGGGTCTGAGTAGTTGGACCATCTTTAGTTGCCTTCCCAGGCGCATTGGCAGACAGCTGGATTAGAAGTGGAGCAAATGGAACTCAAACTGGTGCTGGGATAAGGGATGCCTATGTTGCAGCTACAGTTTAACCCACTGCACCCCAATGTCAACCCTATGAAATGTGATTTTGCAGCAAGAGATCAGGAAACAAGATGTCTGACCAGAGGTGGGTCTTTTCGACAGTGTCAATCAAATTGTACTTGTATAATCACAGTTGATTCCAACAAGTAAAACATCAAGAAGGTCTGGGAGAGACAGATGCTCCCATAGCCTTCCTCTTTAACAGAGGTATCCCATAACAACAGGTTATCCTGAGATAGGAAGTGATAACTTATCACTAACTAAGCAAACACCTGGCAGATATCGTATATTGTACTGGGGTTTTTCTCTCCTGTGGGTGAACTTATGGCACCTTACATTACTGAGTCTCTATGAGAGGCTTACACAACTGTATCTTGCTCAACCAGTACCACCGACTGACAGACGCTTGCTAATACTGCTGTCATCCTCTGAAGTCCATGTGCACTCAAAGAAATAACATTTTAAAAATACAGTGTCACTTAATTGCTATCCTTTCACTTGGGAATGAAAGAAAGTTAGCTTCCAAAAGGTATCCAAATTTATTTTTAGTTTCTCACTCAACCTACCCAGGTTAGTGATTGATGCTCATAGACTTAGAAATCCAACATTTTTTTAACCTTAAAAATGATGAACCACTCTTGAAGAAATAGCAAATGTATACATCCTCCCAAAACAAATATATCTATTTACTAATCATAATGATCAATGTCATAAGTGAAATTGCCATGCTCTTCTGAACAATCATTCCTCTATGAACAAATACGTAAAAGGGAAGCCGAATGACAGCCAGGAGGTTATTTTCTGAGCAAAGAATTAGAAGAAGTTAGAACAAGTGAGTGTTCAGTGAAATCTCACGCATTTATGACAAGATAATGGCTTGTCTCTGGAACCGGAAGATTTCAAGTTACAATGTCCCTCTTGCTACAGGGCACTACCAAACTTTGCACCAGTGCCTCCCCTTATTCTAAACTTCCAGGGTTAACTACCCAGTTGTCATTTTTAATATGCATTTTTGGGCCTTACATATTAGCCTAGTGCCTAAATGTTAGCTTTGCATGCATCAGAATCCCATACAGACACCAGTTCATGTCCTGGCTGCTCTACTTCCATCCAGCCCCTTGCTTTGTGACCTGGGAAGCAGTCAAGGACAGCCCAATGTCTTGGGACCCTGCACCCATATGGGAGACTCTAAAGTAGCTCCTGCTTTGGGATCAGATCAGCTCAAGACATTGCAACCACTTGGGGAGTGAACCAGCAGATGGAAGTTCTTTTTCTCTGTATCTCCTTCTCCGTACATTAGCCTTTCCTATAAAAATAAATTTTAAAAAGAAACGCACTTCTGTTCTTAGAAAGTTCAAATAGGATAGAATAAATTAGCCTTAAAGTTATTCTACATCTTTAGTTGTGTCTTTGGTATAACACAATACCTAAGACTGAGCAGTTTCTCAAAGAAAATTGGTTTATTTGGCTCATGATTCTGATGGCTGCATCACCACCTGCCAGAAGGGTGAAAGGAGAAGCAGTTCTGTGCCAAGGGTTGCATGACAAGAGGAGAAGCAGCAGACCAAGCCAAGAGAACCTCATTGACTTGTTCTCTGGAGAACTAATCCAGTCCCCCTAAGACCTCACTCATTCCTTTGAGACAGGATTAATCCATTCATTAGAGCAGAACCCCTGACCTTCTCCTAGGCAAGGTCATTCAAAGACTTCTCCAAAGAGGTCATCCACTGTTTAGGATGCCCTCATCACACCTAAATGGCCAATGGGAATCCTGGTTTGCTCTGCTCCTCGCCCGGCTACCTGCTAGTAGATCCTGGGAGGCAACAGAGGATGATTCATGTGCATGCGCTCTGGTCACACATATAGGAGGCCCTGACGGAGTTCTGAACTCCTGGTTTCCACCTATCCCAGGCCTAACTCTCTTAGGCGTTTGGGATACACACCAGTTGATTTAAAAAAATCTCTACCATTCTCTCTCTCTCTCTCTCTCTCTCTCTCTCTCTCTCTCTCTCTCTCTCTCTTTCTCTCTCTCTCTCCATCCCTATCTCTCTCTTTCTCTCTCTGGTATGTGTGTGTGTGTGTGTCTATTTGCCTATGTGTGTCTGTGTCACTCAGCATCACAAGTAAACTGAAAAGATAAATTCTTTCCTTTTCCTCCAGCCTGCCACTCTGAGAACAAACTTCTAGCCCAATAATCATACAGAGACTATTTCTATCCAAACTGTAGCAAAGCATCTTTGCTTTATTAGGGCCATGAGATATTGCAGGCTTATGCATTGAAAAGGGAATTATTGTTCTTCAAGTGCTAACATGTCACATAGCCATCCAGATATATCAATACAGGAAACTGTATCACAACCAAGTTTGATCGCAGGACACTGTGTAACCTATTGAGCTGAGCTTTTGCAGAAAAAAAAAAATAATAAAGGAAGCTGAATCAAAACAGGAGGTTTGATTTATAAAACATAATTCCACATACATGTAGCCATAGCCACATTGGAACATTAATTGATGCTTTTTTCTATCATGTTTACTGGGGGAAAAAAAGCTAGAATAGTAATAACATCTCAATGCATTAAGAAATTGCATATTACAAATTTCAATACATTTTTCAAGATAGAATACCCCTGAAAATAAGAAATAAGAAAA
This sequence comes from Ochotona curzoniae, assembly GCF_017591425.1. Taxonomy (NCBI): domain Eukaryota; kingdom Metazoa; phylum Chordata; class Mammalia; order Lagomorpha; family Ochotonidae; genus Ochotona; species Ochotona curzoniae. Next base: position 6,670 of record NW_024466122.1, on the reverse strand, counting down.
TCCTAGCAACCATAATGAGAAGATACTGGAAAAAGACAGAAGGAATCGCATTTAACTAAGAAACACATGGCCATATTGAAAATATACAGATATCCAGTGCACCATTCTGCACCATTCAGTACATGCTGGAGATCCTTTGAAGGGACCAGAGCAAGGAAGCACTCCTTGATGAAACGACAGCTATAGAACAAAGTAAGCCATGATCATTTATACATGGAATGCCTGTACATGTGGAATTTCTGTAAGAAAATCCCATTTGCAGCAATGTATTAGAAATTAAAATGGAGTTGAATATAAATAAACACACAAAAATGAGTGTTTCCTAAGTCAGTTAAAAATAAAAGTTTAAGATTATAATACACACAGTAGCATTAAAAATAAAACACCTGGAGGAAAATCTGAAGCTAACCAAGATTGCTATGGAGAAAAGCATAAACATTTTGACAAAGCAAAAGCAAATGCAGAAGCAGTTCTACTCCCAAGTAGAGTTTATCCAACAGAAATGGTGAGCTATGTTTACCAAAATACCCCTACCAAATTATCCAGAGAAGAACCATTTTTCATATTTTAATAGTCTCACCCTAGAAACAGTCCATGTGGCTATTGACAGTAGAGGGAACAATGCAGTAATGTCATCTTCACACAGTGGAGGATAACACAGCGGTGAGGATGGATGAACTGTTTGAATAACTTTCACAACACTCATGTAAAGAGCAAGTAGCCAGTTTCGTGTGATTTCACCTCAATAATCCTTAGAAACCAGCAAAGCTGAGCAGCAGTATTCAAGAACTGCTTATATATACTGGAAGATGATGAGTGAAGTATCATATTTTTAACCAAATGAACTCTGTTCGATTTGTGACCAGCTAGCAAGCTGGTAATTAATAATCTGAATGCTTTGGAGACTGTGATGTTGAAAGGGATAAAAGGAATTTGTGTTTTAAAAAATAGAAGCACCACATATTGGACAAATACACTAATATGAAGTGATACTGACAGGGAACGTGGAGTAGAGCAGTATATGAGAACTCTGTGTGTTGCTACCTCACAATTTTTGTTTCACAAATTTAAACCTGTGAAGTAAATATCAAAATAAAACCAATACTATAGCTCAAAAGAAACTGAAGCATATGAGAACTCCCAGCTGCTTCAAGTGTCACTTCTATAACTTGAGTCTTTCATTCAAAAAGAAAGGATGAAGAAAAGAAAGATGCATTTGCCTGCTGGTTAACAGGTTAAGTCTATAGTTACCAACAACCTCACCATGACCCAAACCACCCTAGTTAACATTCAACATATGCCTCGAGGCAGGAAGTTTACTGGTCACCTAGAACGTATCTGTGCCAAGTCCCCAGGGAATTCCTCCACCTCACCCATCGCTTTGGTTCCACATTGCCTTTAAACATTGACAACATCGTCTTCCCAAGTCTCTTTGACAGGAGATACACAGGTTCTCTGGCTTGTACAGACACAGGTGCTGCTTGTGGTCAGGATCAAGGAGCTTGCAGTGAGCAGATTAAAATCCACACACTCCAGTCAGCAATGTGCACTTGTCCAGGGACCTTCCCTGTCTATACACAGCCAAAGGACTGAGGTAGGCATTGCGAGCTCCCCAACACTCCCAGGCCAGCAGGAACCAACATATGACCAATGATAGTCAAAGCAGGAACAGGGTTGATGATGTGGCCGTCTTCGTTTTATCTAAAAGGAAGTTTTTATGACTTGTTCTCAATTAAGGAGCCAATTAAGCACTTACTTTCAAAAGGTCCTTAACATCTGGAGAACAACTTCCTAGTTGAAAACATCAACATGATCATGGGAAATGAATGTAAACAAGAAAAACCTCTGCTTATTGGCCCAGTCTTCGGAGCTCCAGGGTATAAAAGGCCCAGAGTGCAGAGAAGCACCATATTCTGAGAAACTCACCTGTGCACAGAAACCCGCCTTCCTCCCACCCCTGACACCATGACCGGCTCCTGCTGCTCCCCTTGCTGCCCACCCCCCTGCTACAGCACCACCTGCTGCAGGACCACCTGCTGGAAACCAGCCTGTGTGTCCTGTTCCTGCAGCGCCCCCTGCTGCCAGCCCAGCTGCTGCCAGTCCAGCTGCTGCCGCCCCACCTGCTGCCAAACCACCTGCTGCAGGACCAGCTTCCAGCCCTCCTGTGCCACCAGCTACCACTGCACACCCCGCTGCCAGCCCAGCTGCTGTGTGGCCAGCTGCTGCCAGCCCTGCTGCCAGTCCAGCTGCTGCAGGCCCAGCTGCTGCAGCTCCCCCTGCGGACAGGCCGGCACCTGCACCCCTGTCTACTGCACCAGGACCTGCTACCACCCCACCTGCATCTGCCTGCCCAGCTGCTGCCCGCCTACCCGCCGCCTGGCCTGCTGTGAGCCCAGCTGCTGCCACCCAACCTGCTATGTGTCCAGCTGCTGCCAGCCTTCCTGCTGCTGATCAGCTCTCTGAAGAACTGTCATCATCACACAACAACCTTCTCAACTGACTTGTCATGCCTGTACGAATTCATGCCCCACCTTTGCTAGAAAACAGCATGTTCTCCCCAACAAATCTGTTACCTGTCTGCCTTTTGGATCTTCTGAATCAGCCTAAGAGAGTAGAATGTAAACATCATCCTGATTCGCTTGCCTTTATGTCATGTGATTCATGATGCAGCCTGAGAAATCTTAGTCATGAAACTACCACTACATAAATCAGTAAACTTCACAAACTTATACAATATTTCTATAAGTCATCAATCAATTTTTAAGTTTTGTTTTCTTTTTCTAACTGTACTCTAAGTTCTTGCATTCTAGCTTCTCATTTCTTAATCCACTTTGAATGTATTCACCAGTACAGGCTGTCCTAATAAATCTTTGAAAAAGATGACTATTTCTGATGACTATTTCTTCCATGTTGTGTTTCTTCATTCTACTATGGCAAGAACATTCCGCATGTTTTCCCTCAGTTTCAGAATCTGTGACATTTTATTTCTCTAATCTATGTGGTGTTTAGCTAGAGACAGACATCAGATAACGGGAGAAATCAAGGTACCCAACGATAAAGGTCCCATCCACTGATTCATCCTCCATGTACCCACATAGGAACGGCTAAGTCAAAGGGTAGCTGAACACCAGTGACACAATAGATATCTCCCGCAGCCGCAAAAGGAATCCACATATTTGAAGTAATCATTGCATTCCAGGTGCCTGTGTTACCAGGCAGCTGGAGTCAGGTTCTGAGGCTGGGAATTTAACTGAGATACGCAAAAGTGAGACACAAGCACCGCAGCTATTAGCTCAAACACTTGCTCTGCTTAGTATAGTTTTCAGGGTGGATTGCGTTACCATCACACTGTCCACCATAGATCTCTAGCACCTGTTTGCCCAGCACTACTGACATGTGACAGCTGTTGACTCAGCCCCCGTTCACTCTTCCTATCAGCTTTGGAACCACCGCTCCCTTCTTCCTTTTGTGGGTTTGTCCAGTGTCGTCATGTGAGTACAGCCTTTCAAGTTTTGTCCTTCTGTTTCTGGCTTACTTCAGTTAACATCAGGACCTCAAATGTTGTGAATGTGTAACCCGCTGGCCAGCCTGCTGGTTGATGGGAGCATTCCCTTCCTTTGAAGGCTGGATAATGTTCCATCACAGGCATGTACCACATTGTCCACAGTCATTTGTTCATAGATGAACATTGTTGCTTCCACAGCCTAGCTGTTGTATATAGTGCTGCCATGGGCATGAGAGTGCCAACATCTCAGCATTCTGATTTCAATCCTTTGAATGGAATTTCCAGCTTCTCTGACGCTTCTACCTGTAATACTTTGGGGGAATTTCTGTACTCTTTCCCACAGTTCCCATGCCATTTTTCACTCTCACCCATGAACCAGTGCTGTAATTTCTACATGTCCTTGCCAAGACCTTTTAGCTGTTGTTTTTATTTTTGCATGAGCCAAACCCAATACTCTAATCTTTCATTTATTCCAAAACAATATTCTAACATTTTCTGGGGTCTCAGGCATTCAGAACACATGGTTGTGGGTAAGGAACTAGAAACCTTGTGGGATATTTTTCCTCCCCAGTGCAACGCATGGCTGGGCACTGCCAACCATGGTGCTTTGTTCCCCTCCTGAATCCAACTGTGTATGACTAACCACCCTACTCCTTTCTCAGAAATGTATGCTCAGTTGATGCAATTCATAGCTGGAGTAGAGTAAATTTTTCTCATCCTAAAGCCATTCCTTCTCCTTAAGAATCCTCTGCATGAAATGGCTATGCCCCTGTTGAAGTCACTCAGGTTCCACTGTCCAAGGGATTCCTTCATTCCTTCTCCATTTCCTGATTAATGGTACCTGGAAGTGTTGTGAGATTTCAGATAGGTTAGTATAAATTCTCTTTTGGTCCATTCCACCATCACATGTAAGAGCCAATTATGATATTACATGGCACACAAGTTTCATTTTAATTACTTGTCACTTGAGTGTCATCATTAACTTCTCTTGAAGCATAAATGTGAAATCCAGATGAGTAGGTCAGTCTTTAGAGTGTTACGGGGGCTCTCACGGATGAACACAACACTTGTTGTAGCGTTGACGAGGCATTCATTGCAGCAAATGGGTCTGCACTTCGTTGTCTTTGTCCATGGGATGTAACAATGCTCAGTTCTTTGGATACCAGTGCTTTCCTGGAATCCTTATATCCCAAAAATGAACCCATAGGATTCAGGCGCCTAGTGAAGGAATTGTACCTCCAAACCTGCACCCTGCACCAGCACTGGTAGTGCTTTTGTGGGCTGTGAATGTGCCTTCAGCAATAGCAGCCTTGGGAGTCACATTAAGATCCTGTTGGACATGAAAGAGTGGATATCTTGCCATTGTGCTGGTCCCAATCAACACATGTTCAAGATAGAGTACCTTAGCATGTAAGAAATGAAAAAGTCTTTATCAGTTTATGAAAAGAATCTGTGGGCTCAGGGTGGTAGCCTAGTGGCCAAAGCCCTCACCTTGCATACACTGGGATCCCATATGGGCACCAGTTCTAGTCCCACCTGCTCCACTTCCCTTCCAACTCCCTGCTTGTGGCCTGGGACAGCAATGGAGGATGGCCCAAGACTTGGGACCCTGCACCTGCATGGGAGATCCAGAAAAAGTTCCTGACTCCTGGCTTTTTCAGATCGGCTCAGCTCTGCCTGTTGCAGCAACTTGGGGAGTGAACAAGCTAATGGAAGATTTATCTCTCTGTCTCTCCTTCTCTCTATAAGTCTGGTTTTCAGTTAAAAAAAAAAACTTAAATAAGCAAAAAAAAAAAAAACAAGCAAAATTTAAAAAAAAGAATCTGCAAAAATGAGCATGGATATTGAATTCTGAAATACCAAGGACATACAAAAATTTGCACTAACTCATTCTATTCAAGATTATGCTAGAGAACCAGGGAATAAACTATGACAGGAAAAAATAAAATAAAATAAAATAAAATAATGCTATGGGGGCGAGCATTGTAGCACAGCAAGTTCAGTGGCCACATGGACTCCTGCAACCCATATTAATGTAATAAGCTTGAGTTCTAGCTGCTGCGTGATTCTGACCAAGCATCCTATTAATTTGAGAGAGCCTGAGGCCTGCCCAACCCTGGCGCTCATGGCCACGTGGAGCGTGAAGCCACAGGTAGAACAACATCTCTACTCTCTATCTCCATGTAGCAGCTATCTATCATCTCTCTCTATCTCTTTTGTCTCTAACTCTACCACATCCCTTTCAAATGAATAAATGAATCTTTCACAAAAACACAGGGTGTTCTGAAATTTCCAAGTTATCATCATGCATACATGATACAACAATATATATAAAATTCAAAACATAAGACTCTTTTGATAGAATGATAGCATAGTAAGGGAAAAGAAGAAGAAAGACGGGGTAGATGGCAGGAGTACATATGAAAGGTGTGCAGTCTGAGAGCTGACATTTAAGGCTCCGCTGGTGAAGGAACTGAGTAAGTACAAGAGTTAGCAACTTGTCTCAAATCACCCACAGCTGTCATGAGTCATCTGAGAATCACCCTGGACAATCCAGGATGCGTGGGATCCCCAGAACATCATTGGTTGATGGTTTTCTCCTTCTCTTTCCATCCACCTGCATTGGTTTTGCTCCATCACCCACTACATTGGAACAAACATCTACCTCCCAATCATGTATCATACAACATGGATTTCCAGTGTCCCCACACAAGCCTACAGCCCAGACACCTGGGTTAGTCCTGAAGCAGGTGTTCCAGGGTGAGCAGACCCAGACTCACACACTCACCTGATCACTGTGGCCTTAGCAGCAGCATGTCCCTCCCCCAGACACCCCCCCCCCACACACACACACAAGAACAAGCTGCACAGGGACTATAGCACAGACCCTCCCACCACAGCAGGAGCTGTCACATGACCAGGTGGTGGTCCCAGCAGGAACCATGCTCATGACTTGATCATCTTCCTTTTATCTCTAACACTGGCTCCAAGATTATTCTCAATTAAGGAACAAATTAAGCACTTACTTCCAGAAGACTCACGGCACTTAAAGAAAAATGACTTCCTCCTTGAAAATTCCCCAAGGACTGCAGGACACAATGTAAACAACAACAAGGAAAGGTGCTGCTCATTGGCCCAGTCTTCGGAGCTCCAGGGTATAAAAGG